>NC_023750.2:20521736-20544791 GCF_000499845.2 Phaseolus vulgaris
ATTTTGACGACATTTTCTGAACCACAGGGGTATTCTTAATGACTGATTGGACATCCCCTGAAATGAGGATGATAACACCTTTTGGGCTACCCTTGATCGCGCGCCACGTGGCCCATCGCGCGGCCTCCTAGGACCTTTGCGTTTCCCTTGGGCAATTGATCCTCTGACGCGTGGCCGATCCCACGGCCCTAGTTAGCGCCTCTCGAGTTGCGAAATGTAACGTTTAAGTTACTCCAAACCCCGCGCTCACCCTACTGTTACATTCATTCACTCTGCAACTCCGCACTGTTCATCGCCTCAAAACCCCTTTTCTCGCAATCGCGATTCTCTCCTTCCTGCGCTCGTCTACTGCCTCCATTCAACAACAAAGGTACGATTCGAGTACTCACGACTCTTCCCTTTCATCGCATTATAGGATTATTGAACTGCCTGGGACTGTTGTTATTCTCGTTATTACTGCATTTCTCCGCTTCTTCTTCCTCCTCTGATTTTTCTCGCGTGGGTGACGCTTCCTGGGGTTCTTTCCCCTTCTTGCCATGGCTAAACTTGCTAAACCCTTTTTCTTCTCTTCTTTCTCCAGCTATCTATTTTCACCATGACGCGCGCGAACGCGGAGCCTGATTCTTCTCCCACGACCCCCAAGTCCAACTACAAAGCCTTCTACCCCTGGGCCCCCGACGAGCTCCTGAGTGAATGCACCAGCCTGACTTCCTTCCAGGACCTGGAAGCTCACCGGGGGGATCCCCATTTGTACAACTTTAACGCCTTCTGCCGCACCCACGACGCCCACATATCCGTCCGTCCCGGCAGGCCTGGGGAACCTGTTTGTTTGGACGACAGACCTAGAAAGGGGAAACCCTTCTTCTTCATGTACCAGACCGTGTTCAACGCGTAGGAGTGCGTCTCCCATTCACTCCCTTCGAACGGGAGCTTCTCACTGAAATCAACACTGCCCCCGCCCAGCTTCATCCCAACAGCTGGGCATTCGTGGGGCTTTCAAATTCTTTGTGGATACCTGGGCATCCCCCTTCTGTAGATATCTTCCTGCATTTCTTTGAGGTGAAGAAACAGGGGAAAAGCTTCTGGGTAAGCTTTTCCGGGATCGCAGGCAGGATCCTCCTATCCCTCTTCCAGAATTCTTACAAGAACTGGAAAGGGAAATTCTTCAGGGTGTGCAGCGCCAAGCACGATCCCACAGCTTTGGATGGCTTCCCCCTTTACTGGACGGAGCGCCCTAAATTGCTCAGGGCCAAAACCCTGGAAGAGCTATCTCCCGCCGATAGGGAGGTAAGCAAAGCCTTGGCTGGGTTGGGGATCGTTTTGATACCTTGAAGCTGGTCGCTAGCGAGTACAATGCTCACGCCCTGACCACCTATTTTGGTAAGGGCTCTCCCCTCATCTTTTGTTGTGAACAGCCTGCTATCGATTGTTCCCCTACTCTTATACTCATTTTTACTGTGCATGTTACTTGCATTTCACGTCTATGTGTGTTGTAATTGCATAGCTGCTTTAGTACTAATTCTTGCTGTTTGGCCTGTCTTGATGTAGGATCGGTGATGGGCGCTTCCAAGAGAATGATGCTGGCGAAGGCAATGAAGGAGGCACGCGCCGCCAAGGCGGGCGCCTCCTCCACCCCTGCTGCCGATCCTGTTCCCCCACCGACCTGTCACCGCCACCTCCATCACGTCGAGCTCTCGAGCTCACCTCCGTCATCTCTCCAGCTGCAACACTTCAACTCCCAACTCTCCTCCCCTATCGCCGCGTTCCCTAGCCGCGGCCTCGTCACCGGCTCCAACCCCCTTGACAAAGGGAAACGGGTTTTGGAGTTCTATCGGATGATGAGGACTCAGAAGGCGTGGCCCCTTCAGAAGAAGAAAATGCGCGGGTTCCTCTTTCGGTAGAGGCGTCGCCCAGGGAGGGAACCCCTTCATGGACAACCCTCCGAGTGCGACCTCACTCCCCCCATGACACTCCAAGAGGAAAGGGCGAAGGCGCCGAATCTGCCCCGCCTCCGCCGCCGCAGAAACCATTGCTTCCCCTGCTTCCGTCGCTGCCGCCCCTGATTTCATCGCCATCCCTCCTCCGATTATGCATCTAATGAGGGGCTTCAGCGGCGGGACTCTGCCAGAGGGTACGACAGGAAGGAAGGCATGCCCTTCTACTTGGGGGCCTTCTTGGCGGTGGCCTTGAATGGCGCCCAGGCCAGAAACGCGGTCTTGCAAGCTCAAACTCTCCAGGCCTTGGAAACAAAGGCAACTACCCTGGAAGAGGAAATGAGGACCCTGGGCGCCAGAACGAAGCTTATCAAACTTCTCTGAAACAAATGCAAGAGTCCAAGCAAACTGAGAGGCAACTGGCAGAGGCATTGGAGCTCCAGGCTGGTTTATACTGGGAAGTCGCCTCCAAGTCCAGGTAACGGGCCTTCAGGAATTGGTCAAAGGATGCGAAACTCGAAAGGACCTGAAGGACCGTTGCTGTGAACAGGCTGCCAAGATGGAGCGGATGGAGGGGGAAATGGCCACCAGGCCAAAGCTATGGACCTTCTCCGGGCTGACTACGACAAATTACAGGTCGAGGTCAGTCGCTTCGCGTGAGAAGAGGCTCTAGAGAAGCAGGTGCCTCTGGGGATGCCGCCGTTGAGGAGCTGGAGAAGGAGAAAAAGTCTTATCCAGGAGATGGCGGGTACTTTCGAGGAGGGGTTCCAAGAGGCCTGACCCAGGCGTCCTGAGAACCCTGGCATCAATATTTCAAACTGCGACCCCATGCACCATGTCGTCGACGGGAAGGTCGTGCCCATGGACGTGGATGACTGAACCGCTGCCTCTCAACCGCCACCTTCAGCTTCACGCTTAACTGCTTTATACTTTACCTTCGTTTTTGATTTTATCTGTTAAAATTTGTAATTCTTTGAACTACCCACTCTTGTTACTGATTTGGGCGTTCGTATGATTCCCTTTATGTCTTTGCCATATACGATTCTGCTTGTGCGATCTCATTCTCATCTTTTCCCTTCGCGCTTCGATATTTTATCTGTGTTCTGCCCATTTCTTTCATTTCGTTGGGCGGCTTTGTATGACCGAGAAAGGTTCACGCCAACCCTCACGCCCATGGAGAGGCTCACTTAGTGACGCCGTATCGTCCACGGGTGTTCTGATACCGAAAGGTCCTTTCTTGATCCTTAACCCGGCGCCCACGCCTAAGGAGAGGCCTGCTACAGCAGCCGTATCGTCCCGGGTGTCTAAAACGCGAGTGCTTGGGGGGGGTCTGTTCCCTCCATGGTCTTTCCTTCCCATAGGTATCGGGGAACGCCCTGCCAGTGATTCGCTGGCGTTTGGCGGTCTCGTCTCCCTCCACAGTCTTTCCTACCTGTGGGCATCGGGGACGACGCCAGTTAACTTGCTTTCTTATTTCGTCTCCCTCCACAGTCTTTCCTACCTGTGGGTATCGGGGACGACGCCAGCATTAACTCTGCTTTCTTCACTTTCGTCTCCCTCCACAGTCTTTCCTACCTGTGGGTATCGGGGACAACGCCAGCAATTAACTCTGCTTCTTCACTTTCGTCTCCCTCCACAGTCTTTCCTACCTGTGGGTATCGGGGAGGCGAGCCAGTTGGTATTTGGTTGGCGACGCCCGTGACGTCTCACGCTGGCGTCGCCCTTCACATCCTTCCGGGCGACGCCTCGGGCGTTCCTTTACTTCGACATTGACTTTGATTCTTGCCTTGGTCGATGCCTGATGGCAGCGAAGAACTCAAGGCTTTGTCTGTGCCATCCACGTGGCGCTCCTTGTATAGCTGATGGGACGTTCCGTCATTCGACTTGATCCACGTGGCGCTGCTTGTATGGTTGATGGGGCATCTAGTCATTCCATTAAGTTCTGACTCCTGCTGTACCCCTGACTCACTTTCGACGGCGCATCGTACCACTGGATATTCTGCTGATACGACGTTTTCTGATTTAAACCAGTGGTGCCAGCGTCATCCTTTCATCTTCTGCCACGTGTATCAATCGTGCGGTGTCCATTCGCGTCGTTTGGCGCTCTAACCGCTTTATTTAACTCTTCAAACTCTGGAACTATCTTCATCATTTTCTCACTCTTCATAACCTACTTGCGTTCTTTCTTCTTGCACCCTTTCTTCTCTGTCGAAGGGTTGTTCTACCTTCGCTCCCCTCACTCAACTCTTGCATTTCTGGCAGTCCTGATCTTGTTAAAGAATGTCGTCTCACGCTGCTTCCTCCAGGGTCGTCCCAAAGACTTGTACCCTTGGGCTTCGAATGAACTTCTTGACGAGTGTTCATGCTTACTCTCTACCAGGGCCATACGGGAGCACAAAGGGGAGTCATGTTCTATGACCACCGGGCCTTCGCGAGGAGGCATGATGACGACATCGCTGTGCTCCCTTGCACTCTAGGGGAGCCAGTGTGTGGAGACGAACGGGCCAACGACGGGGTCCCTTTCTTTTACTTTTACCAGGTGGTGTTCAAGACCATCGGGGTGCGCTTACCCTTCTCCTGGTTCGAGAAGGAACTGCTGACGGAGATCAACGTGCTCCGGCCCAGTTATACCCCAACAGCTGGGCCTTTGTCAAAGCCTTCGATGTTCTCTTCGGGTTTTTGGGTTGTGCACCCTCGGTTGACCTCTTTCTTCACTTCTTTGAGGTGAAGAGGCAGAGACACAACCTCTGGGTAACTCTCAGCAATGTACCCGGAAGAGTTCTCTTCACACCCTTTCAAAGCTCGTTCACGGGGTGGAAAGGCCGGTTCTTCAAGATCTGCCGTGACTGTTGTTCCCGACGCTCTGGATGGGTTTCCGCTGTACTGGGTGAGAGAGGAAAAGGTCCTCAAAGCCAAACCCCTCAAGAATATGGCTCCAAGTGATCAAATAGCTTGCCGGATTCTTGCTGAGGCGGGAGGTTTTGACTCTGCTACGGTGATCAGCCTGGAGTTCAACGCTGGGACTCTTGAGAAGTACATGTAAGAACCACTGCCTTAGGAAACTCGCCTTCGTTACTTTCTAACTGTGCCTGTCTTTCTTCATGGTGTCTCTAACACTCTTTTCCCCTGGTGCAGGTTCGAAAAAACCAAGAAAAAGGACACGACTTACTCGAGCGCTGCGGGCTGGAAAAGGGGCTTCGCCTTCCTCTAGTGATGACTCTGATGAGCGCTGAGAATGGCTTGTTCGTGTTTTTGCATGATTTGTAGCGTTTGCTCCGTTTGTACTGCTCCCATTGTATTGAACATTGCTTGTAACAACAACTTTTCAATGTCATACTTGTTTTTGTAACGCTACTTCACTTTGCATATGCTTCATGTACTGCGCGCTTTCCTTTCGTCTCGTTCTTCCAACGATGCATGCCTTCACTTGGGCGACGCTGCTCAGGGCAACGCCCTTATCTAGGTGGCGCCTTCTTTCGGGCGACCCATGACCTAGGCGACGCCTTCTTTCGGCGACGCCATGACCTAGGCGACGCCTTCTTTCTTGGCGACGCCATGGCCTGGGCGGCGCATCACATGACTTCAAACAAGGAAAGATAAAGGCTGAAAACCAAGGCACTTCTTTTTCTCAAACTGGTTTTTCCTTTTATTAGGGTGACCTCATTAAAAAACCCCCGAGAGGGAAAAAGAGCGTCCCCTTCAACTAAATTGTTACATACTGCTTACATAAGTCAACTGAAATAAAATTTTAAGTTGGCTGCATTCCAACTGCGCGGGATGGGCCTCCATCTAAAGTCTCCAGGTTGTACGAACCGTTGCCCTTAGCCTCAGTAACTCTGAAGGGCCCGGTCCACTTGGGAGACAGCTTATTCTCCAACTCGTATGGGTGAGCTTTCCTCATCACTAGGTCGCCAACCTGAAACTGTCGCGGCTTTACCTTAGAGAGCTATATTGCCGCTCTACTCTTCCCTTCGTCGCTTCAGCTTTTATTCTGGCCTCTTCCCTGGCTTCTTCTAGCAGATCCAGGTTTACCCGCCTCTCGTTCATTGGACTCCTCCACCACAAAGTTTTGAAAACGTGGTGAGCTTTCATGTATTTCTACTGGAATCATCGCGAACCCGACCCGTACACCAAACTGAAAGGCGTCTCCATAGTAGAGGATTGGGGCGTGGTGTGATATGCCCATACAATCCTTGGCACCTCTTCCGCCCACGCCCCTTTGGCTTTCTCTAACCTTCTTTTAAAGCCCCCCTCAGCAGAACTCTGTTTGCCGACTCTACTTGTCATTGGTCTGGGGGTGTTCAACCGACGCGCAACACTTGTTTGATTCCTACTTCAGCACACAGATTTCTCAACCTGTTGACTGGCAAACTGGGGTCCCATTGTCAGATATCAGGCGCCTAGGTACGCCAAATCGACACACAATGTTTCTCCACACGAAATGCTGTACCTTATGCGCAGTGATTTGTGCCACGGGCTCTGCCTCTATCCACTTAGTGAAGTATTCGATGGGCGACGATCAGATACTTCATCTTGCCTGAATGGCCAGTGGGAAAGGCCCCAGGATGTCAATTCCCCATGTATGGAAAGGCCACGGGCTGTATATGGACCGCAACTCTTCTGGCGGCGGCCTTGTGCCAGTCGGCGTGCTTTGGCATTGCCTACACCGCTGGGCGTGCCGGGCACAATTCCTCTTTTCACTGTTGGCCAGAAAAACCTCCGCGTATTACCTTGGAGGCTAGGATCTTCCTCCTACATGGCTTCCGAGAGCCTCGTGTAGCTCCGCCATTATCCTGGTGCACTCATCGCCACTGACGCATGTTTAGGATAGGGTGAGTGAAGCCGTGCCTGAACAGCACCCCATCCACCAAAGTATATCTTGCGGCATTTCTTTTGACTTTTTTACCTCTTCAGGGTCCACTGGAAGAGCCCATCCGCCAGGGTATCGTTATAGGGCGTCATCCAGGTGTCCTCCCTTGGACAAAACGAAGACCTGCATCTGCTCTTCCTCAGGCACACCCGCGTAATATGCTGATGCGGGGCGCCCTCTGCGTATCTTGGTCAAAGGGAATGACTCCTCGGCCTTCCCCTTGATGTATAAATCTGGAGGACATCCACCCTGTTGTCTTCCACGAATCGACGCGGACTTTGAGAGTCTCTGGATCATGTCCTCTGCCCTGGATCACTGTCCTCTGTCTACCCCCCATGCCTGAGCTGGCCAGCTTTGCGAGCAGGTCAGCTCTGGCATTCTGCTCCCTCGGGACGTGTATCAACTCAAGAGCGTTGAACGCCCCCCTCACAAACTGGACGTATTTAGATACGCCGCCATCTGTGGGTCCTTCGCCTGGAATTCACCCGACACCTGCCCCGTAATCAACTGAGAGTCGCTCTTCACCAGGAGGTTCTGTGCGCCCATCTCCCTTGGCCAAGAGCATTCCTGCTATCAGGGCTTCATATTCTGCCTGATTGTACTGCCTTGAAGGCAAAACGCAAGGCCTGCTCGATCAGTATGCCGTCGGGTCCTTCCAATACTATTCCCGCACCGCTCCTTGTTGGTTTGATGAGCCATCAACCGAGAGCAGCCACTGCGAACTCGCTTCCACCTCTTGCTCACTCCCGGGCGAAAGTTTGCTACAAAATCCGCGAACACCTGCCCTTTGATGGATCCTCTGGGCTCGTACTGGATGTCGAATTCTGACAGTTCCACTGCCAGCGTACCATTCTTCCTGCCACATCAGGTTTCTGCAGCACTTTCTGTATAGGGAGGTTGGTCATCACACCACCGTCAAGCTGTGGAAGTAATGACGGAGCTCCTAGCAGAGAACACTACCGCCAGCACCGCCTTCTCTAGTGCTTGGTACCTCGTTCTCAGCCCCCTGTAAGGCCTTGCTTACGAAGTAGATGGGCTTCTGACTCTGGTCCTGCTCTTGGACCAACACAGAACTGATGGCCCGCTCCGTTACAGTAAAATACAACCGGAGGGGCACGCCCGTTACCGGGCTTGCAGAGAACCGGTGGCGTCGCCAGGTACTCCTTCAGCTTAATGAAAGCCGCTTCGCATTCATCAGTCCATGCAAAGCGACTGTTTCTTTTGAGGCACTGGAAGTACGGGTGCCCCTTTTCTCCTCCGCGGAAACAAACCTCGAAAGCGCCGCCATCCGCCCTGTCAACTGTTGCACCTCCTTTACCGATGTCGGGGCTCCGCATGGCGATAATAGCCGCACATTTGTCGGGGGTTCGCCTCTATCCCCCTCTCGGTGAGCAAAAAACCAAGAACTTACTGGCCTCTACCCGAAAACACACTTCTCGGGGTTCAACTTGAGGCGGTATTTGGATATTGTGTTGAACAACTCCTCCAGGTTTGCCATGTGCTGCACCCTATTCTGCGACGCCACCACCATGTCGTCTACATAAGCGTACACATTCCTCCCAAGCATTGGCGCCAGGACCTTGTCCATTAGCCTCTGGTACGTGGCGCCCGCATTTTTCAGCCTGAAGGGCATCACCTTATAGCAGTAACTGCATGTCTCAGTCATGAATGCAGTCTTGCTCTCGTCTCTTGGGTGCATCTTGATTTGGTTGTACCCTGAAAAGGCGTCCAGGAACTTAGCACCTTGCTGCCGGACGCACTGTCTACTAAGGCGTCGATACTGGGCAGCGGATACGAGTCCTTTGGGCATTTCAGGTCCGTGAAGTCAACACACATCCTCCACTTTCCGTTCGCCTTTTTCACCAAGACGACGTTGGCGAGCCACTCAGGGTATGAATCTCCCTAATGTGGCCAGCACTCAGCAGCTTCTGCGTTTCGTCTTTCACCACCTGTTGCCGTTCCTCATTGAACTTCCTCCTTCTCTGACGCACGGGGCGGACCGTGGCGTCCATGCTGAGGCGGTGACACAGGAAATCGGGGTCGATGCCTGGCATATCCGAGGCGGACCATGCGAAGGCATCCAGGTGGCGTGAAATCACTTCTGCCACCCCTTCCTGTTCTACTGGGCTTAGCGAACTTCCTAACTTGAAAGTTTTGCCGCCAATCTCCCTTTCTATGGCGTTAGCTGCAGGATGCTCCCTGCTATTCATCTTCGACGGGGCGCCGCCTCTTCGACAGGCGCCGCCTCTTCTACGGGCGCCGCGTCGTCTGGGCCTTCCTCCATTGGCGCATCTGCTTCGGGCATCGCCTTCTCCGCTATGGCCTCTTCGGGCGTCAGCCCAGCGGGCGTCGCCACAATCATCGTCGCGTCCGCGCTCGGCGGACGTTCATACACCATGAATACGCCTCTCTTCGTTTTCAGGCTGTTTTCATAGCATTTCCTCGCCTCCTCCTGGTCTGACCTGATGACTATCACCCGGCCACTGAGGTCCGGTAGCTTCATCTTCATGTGACGGGTGGAGGACACCGCGCTCAGACGGTTTAACGCCGGTCTGCCCAGCAAAATATTGTAGGCAGAATTAGCGTTCACGACGAGGTACCGGATGCTCTCGGTACGGGAGGCCTCTCCGTCTGTGAACGTAGTCCTCAACTCCAGGTACCCCCGGACTTCTACCTGGTTATCCCCGAACCCATACAAACATCCCGTATAGGGACTCAGCAGATCGGGGGACAACCGTAACTTATTAAAGGTCGACAGAAACATGACATCTGCCGAACTTCCTTGATCAACAAGCATTCTGTGGACCTTCCTTCCAGCTGTGACGACTGAGATGACAACGGGGTCGTTGTCGTGGGGTACCACATCTCGGAGGTCTCTTCTTGTGAACACAATATCTGACTCCCATGGCTCCCCCGAGAGCCTCTCTTCGACTGAATTTTACCCCCCTCCGGTATTTCTTCCGCTGGGAAGCAGTGGGCCCTCCGTCGGAGAAACCTCCAGCAATGGTGTGGACCTCGCCAAGCACTGGCATCTCGTGTGCTGGTTCATCCGCCGGCGGCGGCAAAGTGGCGGTCGTTGTGGGATCTGTGACATAGTCCTTCAGAAACCCAGTCCTTACCAGCTCATCTAGCTGGTAGCCCAACGACAGGCAATTATCAATTTGGTGCCCGAAAGCCTCGTGGAATTCGCACCAAGAGTCTTTACGGGGCCCTAACACCTTGTCGGTCTTCGCCGGTCGCCTCAGCCTCTCAGCTATGTTGGGCACGGCGATCAAATCCTTCAACTCAACCACGAAGTTGTACCTCGCCGGTCTTGCTCTTTCTCTGACGGGCGTTCGCCTCCTGCTGGGCCCCGGGGCTGGGGCTTTCTGGCCTCGTAGGGGCTTCTCGCCTCTGGCTTCTTTCTCCCCGTCGTGGTCTCATTGACTCTGACGGATTGAACTCGCGCCGGTCCCCTCGGGCGTGAGGGCACGGCGCTGGTGCGCTTCACACATACCTCCCCTTCCGAAGCAATATGCTCTACCGCCCTGCGCCGTAATTCAGCGAAAGTCCTAGGGCGATTGCGGATAATGGATTCTCCAAAGGGGCCGGGGCACACGCCTTTCACAAATGCGTACACGATCATAGGCTCCTCTGTTGTGCCAACCTTCACGACCTGGGCCCCGAAGCGATTGATATAC
Source organism: Phaseolus vulgaris (assembly GCF_000499845.2). Taxonomy (NCBI): domain Eukaryota; kingdom Viridiplantae; phylum Streptophyta; class Magnoliopsida; order Fabales; family Fabaceae; genus Phaseolus; species Phaseolus vulgaris. The sequence goes on from NC_023750.2 coordinate 20,532,221, forward strand.
TCCTTCAGGGTCTCCCCCTGATACTGCTTCACATTAAATAGATCGTAGGAGACCGGCGGCGGGGCCTTGTTGGCTAAGTACTGTTCTCTGAATAACCGCGACAATTGGCGGAAAGATGTGATATGTCCCTCTGGGAGGCTAATGAACCAGTCCATAGCCATCCCGGTCAGGCTGCTCATGAAGAGCTTGCACTTGGCAGCATCAGAACCGCTTATCAGGACCATCTGTGTGTGAAACGCAGCCAGGTGCGTCTCTGGGTCCTCCATCCCGGTGAAGATTACCTTGGGCCCCGCAAACGTGTTCGGGATCGCTGCGTCCAGGATCTCCTGCGAGAAAGGAGTGGAAAACTCCCTTGGTGGGGAATGGTTCTCCGTCTCATCCTGTTCAGGCCGCCTCCGATCGTTTCTCAGGCCTTGGCGCAACTACTCATTCACACGGTGGAGCTCTTCTTTCCGCTCATGCGAGGCATCGAGGTCTGCCTGCATGCGTTCCTGCTCCAGTTTCGAATCCGCCATGTCCTGCTGCAGCCCCCTCATTATCTCCAGGACCTGCTGCATGGATAGGTCTGCTGGGGCTGCGCGCGCTGCTCTTCGTCTGGTGGGGGCCATTGTCACTCCAACCTCCTTCAACGTTACTATAACTTGGTAAATTTTCTCGAACTTGTGATGGGACTGACGTTTTTATATCGGCCCCACGGTGGGCGCCAAATGTTCCGTCCGGTTGACCGGGATGTCTTCGTGCGCGACCTCAACCGTCAGCTAGGGACTCCTTCCCACTGGTTGCCTGTGGATTCCTGCAAAAGAGAGGACAAAAGGGCGCCCTAGCGGCCGTGTGCACTCCGACGCTCAAGTCAGCCAGCAAGAAACACCAAAAAACACTGTCCACCTACGTGTCTGAGCATCGCGTATGGCACTCTGAAGGTGGTAAAAGAACTGTGTATACGTGTGTGTTGTCTCTTTCAGGCAAAAATATTCCCCAGTCACTTGTACGTGACCTTGAAGCACGAGCAAGCAACTAGAGAGTTCTCTGGTAAATTTGCCGAAAGTTCCAACCCTTTTTCCAACATTCTCCGCGCTATTTAAACTACCCCAGCATTTAAAGCGCCTTAAAGCGCTTTTAATCACAAACGTAACGCACTCATTAAAGCGTTTAATTAGAAAACGTAGCGCATTTAAGACGTTGAAACGCTCGGGAGCCATTATAGTACCCGAATGTTCGAAAGGGAAACTGTATTGAATGACTCTTAATTACCTGGCACCTGACTAAAGGGTGTTTCCATTCTGACATGGCTGTTGTACACGAGGAGTGATGAGAATCAAATAAAGGAGGCTTTTATTAATGGAGGAAGAGGACATCCACCCTCACATTTGAAGTTCTTCCTTCTAGTCTTCTCAAAATTAAAAGAAGAAATAAAATAAAGATGAGGCCCAAGCCCAAAGCCCAAGCCCAAGCCCAAGAAGGCCAAAGCCCAAAGAGCCCAAGTCCATCCCATGAGGGGCAAGGCCAAGCTTTGAAATACTCTTGTATAGTTTTAGGAGGTTTGGTTATTAAATAAAGGTGTGTGAAAATGTAAATAAAGTCACATTGTCCATGTGACTTAGGAGAGTGGTGTAGGTGTAGTTTTTGGGAGGTGTCATAGTAGAAAAGGTCACACCTCCCATGTGACTTGTTTTTGGTGGGAATTTCAAATGAGTTTATTTGAAATTTCCCACCTATTTTTCAGCACCTTAGGCTATAAATAGAGGTGCTTCCTTTGTAAAATTCAGCATGATGTGATTCCAATAGCCACATAGAACAAGATTCTTGACACTTTGAGGAATCACCTTGAGCTGGAAAATGTAGAGGCACTTTCTTAGAAGTTGGATCATAGTTCTAAGATCAAGAACTCACCAAACAAGTACCAAATCCCAAACTCATTTGGATGAACCAAATATTGTCAAATTGAATCAACAAAGGAGAAGGAAAAGAACAAACCGAACAGAATTGAACTTCAAACAAAGAACCGAACAGAATTTAAAAACTAAACAGAAAATAGGTGCTGGAAAATTAAAGGAACCGAAACAAAAACAACTCAAAACTCAAGGCAATAAGAACAAATTGAAGAAGAAGAAAGGAAGGAGAAGAGAATGCTCATGAGATGGAGGAATGGTTGGATGATCACGCCACTAGAAGAATGGATGCTCCTAGATGAGTGTGGAAGCCGCCACTTGAGGAAACCATGGTCCTTCAAGATAAGACTAGAGAAGAAGCTCAAAGCTCTCCAAATGCTCACTCCAATTTTGAGTATAGTTTCTTTAGATAAAATTCAAATCTGAATTTTACAAAGGAAGCACCTCTATTTATAGCCTAAGGTGCTGAAAAATAGGTGGGAAATTTCAAATAAACTCATTTGAAATTCCCACCAAAAACAGTCACATGGGAGGTGTGACCTTTTTCTACTATGACACCTCCCAAAACTACACCTACACCACTCTCCTAAGTCACATGGACAATGTGACTTTATTTTACATTTTCACACACCTTTATTTAATAACCAACCTCCTAAAACTATACAAGAGTATTTCAAAGCTTGGCCTTGCCCCTCATGGGATGGACTTGGGCTCTTTGGGCTTTGGCCTTCTTGGGCTTGGGCTTGGGCTTTGGGCTTGGGCCTCATCTTTATTTTATTTCTTCTTTTAATTTTGAGAAGACTAGAGGAAGACTTCAAATGTGAGGGTGGATGTCCTCTTCCTCCATTAATAAAAGCCTCCTTTATTTGATTCTCATCATACTCCTCGAGTTGGAGAGAATTCGTCCACGAATTCTGAATCCCTGCATATAACAAAGTCAGTTTAGTTTTACAATTAAAAGTGGAAGAAAAATGTAAACATGACTTATCTTTTGTAAACAATTGGATTTCAGAAAAGGAGGTTCTATAAATCGACCAAGTTGGAAAAATTTGTTTGGGAATGATGATATCTTTTGGGAAAAGGCATCTTAAATGGTGAAAACCATTAGGAGGTATGAAATCATCCCTAACACTTTTTAACCAAGATGGTGTTGAATAGAAACCTTGGGTAATGAAAAAGATAAGGAAGGAAAACACCTTGGAGGTGAAAGGAGAAGACTCATGTCAACTTGTTCTTCTTTGTCTTTTTTATTTTGACTTGTGGGAAGTGGGTGAGTTAGGTCTTGTGTTACCTTGTTTATCTTTAAGATTTGCTTTTGTGGACAATGAAGAGCTATGTGCCCAAAACCTAAACATTTAAAACATTTGATATTTGAAGTTTTGGTAGGTGACTTAGGAGTAGAAAAGATTTGTAGTAGAAACTTTGTTTTGGAAACATGGTTTGTTTGGAAAAATTGGAAGGACAATTTTGAGTAGACATTTTGTTGGCATCCTTCCTAGAAGGTTGTAGAAATTATAATCATGAGTATTTTTGAAAGTTGTTTTCAAAAAGATAGGATTCTACCTTGATGGCTTGGCGAAACACTTTCTTTAAAGAAGAGTACTCATTTAATTCTACAATTTCTCTAATATCTCTTCTCAAACCACGTACAAACCATTTTAGCTTTGACTCTTCATTAGCATGCATATTCATTTAGTCAAAGTTGTTTCAAAATCTTTAATGTATTCTTCTACCATCCTATGTCCTTGAGGAAGCCTTTGGAACTTCAACAAGTGTTCCTTCCTAGAAGGAGGAACAAACCTCGCGCGCATACACTCTTTCAAAGCATTCCAAGAAACCACGGGAGGTTTCTTGCGATATATAATGTCCATTACAATTTTATGCCACCATTCTTTGGCATAGCCCAAAAGGATAAAGAAACTATTCTAAGTTTTTGGTCATCTTGGACCTTATACACATGAAAATAATGATCAACCTTAGTCTCCCATTCTAAATACACATTAGGATCACTATCACCATTAAAACTAGGGACTTTTTTACAAGCAATGTTGAACACTTGGTGATATCTTTGGTCACGGTTATAGCTCTCTTCATGAGAATGATGGTGATGCCTCCTTCTTCTATGTTCTTCTTCACCAAGGACTGAAGCTTTGGAAGGAGAATGCTGTTTGTAAGATGCACCACTTGAATAGCCAGCCATTTTGCAAATAAAAAACAGCAAACACACAAAAACAGCAAACAAGTTAAGAAACAAAATTAGCAAAAAACAGTGAGCTTGGCAATGAAACTGCCGAAGTGAAATGAGGCTGAAAAAAGAGATCACTCTCAAAGAAATAATGTTCTTGCACCAATCTGATCTTGAGGCCTTGAAATCCTCAAATGAATATGTCAAAGCAAGCACACCAATCTTAAGAGCAAACCACCACAAAACCAAAGAAACAATAAGACAAACAAGAAAGGTATAAGCAAGGAAAAGGTAATTGCAAAAGGAATACTATATGTAAGACAAACTCAAAGAGTAAGAATGAAAGACAATCAAGAAAATAAAGAACTCAATGAGAAAAGTAGGCACACAAAAGAATACCTAGGAAAAGCACTAGAGTAGATGAAGAAAACAAAAAATTAGCTACTGGAAATTTTTTTTTAATGCAAACTGTGTTTGATATTCACTGATTAACTGGAACGTTGTAGAGCGAACTGGATTATGAAATTTATACCACAGAAACTTCAAGATGTTAACTCAAAAATGTCACTGGAATCAATTAAAAACAGTAAGCCAATTGAGAGAAATAAATTTTTTAAAATCACTGCCAGATTACCGTATTTTTTTCGGCAGGAATGTACACTTTTTTTTATTTTATTATCATTTTTTGTGTACTTCATATTTTTGAATGATTCTTTTTTCTATTCTTTTCTAACACTTTGAATATCTCAAATCCAGAATTTCCAGAATTTTACAGTACGTAAATCAGTTGCAATAAGGAAAAACAGTAAGCACTCTTTTCAGAAACAGAGGAATCCTAATAGGAATAAAAAAACAGAATGATGAACTAGCAAAGACATATATAAAATGATGTAGTGGAACTTGTATAGGTCTAGAATACAAGTATGAACTCAATTCTAAAAAGAAAATGCACAAAGGATCAACATCAATTCAGAAAATTATATGACACCAAAGCAAGAAACAATCAAAACAATAAAAGTACTACTAGAAGTAATGACATATTATGGAATAACATGACTAAGACAAAACTTGACATGATTCAAAATTAAAAGACACAACACAAAATTGTAACAAGTGAAAGGAAGCTTAAGGTATACTCTAGGAAGGATAATGCCATACCAAAGAGCAACCATACTCATAAGAATTATGAGTGCCATAAACCTTTCCACAAACACTTGGAGCAAAAGAAAAACAGCAAGAATACTTCAATTAAAATTCTAAAACAGCAACTTAAATTGCAAGAAAAATTAAAGAGCTCTTGAAATAAAGTGCACACAACTCAACAATTAAACAAGAATGAACCTAAGACTCATTGATACCACATGATGTGAATCAACAAAGGAATTATAAAAGAGGAGACCGAACAGAATTGAACTTCAAAACAAAAGAACCGAACAGAATTTAAAAACTAAACAGAAAATAGGTGTGGAAAATTAAAGGAACCGAAACAAAAACAACTCAAAACTCAAGGCAATAAGAACAATTGAAGAAGAAGAAAGGAAGGAGAAGAGAATGCTCATGAAGATGGAGGAATGGTTGGATGATCACGCCACTAGAAGAATGGATGCTCCTAGATGAGTGTGGAAGCCGCCACTTGAGGAAACCATGGTCTTCAAGATAAGACTAGAGAAGAAGCTCAAAGCTCTCCAAATGCTCACTCCAATTTTGAGTATAGTTTCTTTAGATAAAATTCAAATCTGAATTTTACAAAGGAAGCACCTCTATTTATAGCCTAAGGTGCTGAAAAATAGGTGGGAAATTTCAAATAAACTCATTTGAAATTCCCACCAAAAACAAGTCACATGGGAGGTGTGACCTTTTCTACTATGACACCTCCCAAAACTACACCTACACCACTCTCCTAAGTCACATGGACAATGTGACTTTATTTTACATTTTCACACACCTTTATTTAATAACCAAACCTCCTAAAACTATACAAGAGTATTTCAAAGCTTGGCCTTGCCCCTCATGGGATGGACTTGGGCTCTTTGGGCTTTGGCCTTCTTGGGCTTGGGCTTGGGCTTTGGGCTTGGGCCTCATCTTTATTTTATTTCTTCTTTTAATTTTGAGAAGACTAGAAGGAAGAACTTCAAATGTGAGGGTGGATGTCCTCTTCCTCCATTAATAAAAGCCTCCTTTATTTGATTCTCATCAAGGAGGGCCTCACGACGCCGTGACCCCATCTGGGGGCGTTTCTGCCCATCTGGGGACGTTTCTGCGTGTGAGTCCTCCTGCTGGGAGTGCTACTGCGCTAGGGGTGACTTTTTGGGTGCCAACTCATGCCCCCAAGTATCTAGTCACTTACTTTGAGAGCGTATCTGCCTTCCTTTTGTACCCTGCACCCGGTTGCCCTGGGCGTGACTTTCCTCTTGAGTCGTATCTGCCCCACGGGCGTCTCTGGGGCGGCAGGAGCACTTCACGAGTCAGGCTGCCCTTCACTGGTACTATTACTATGGCCTTGAAGCCAACTTTTCCTTCTCTTTATCGCTGCCCCGTGCTATTGGGACCTAAGGCCTTCCCACGGCGTCGCTCCCTCCATGGTCTTTCCTACCCATGGGTATCGGGGAACCACACCGTGATTGCCTTACTTTAGCACTGTTTGATCTGGCGACGCCCTGGTTGGGCGACGCCTTCACCTAGGCGACGCCTTGCCTTGGCGACGCTTCCTCTTGGCGTCTCTCCAGCCAGGCGACGCCTTGCGTTGACTTTGACTCTCCAGCCGTTGACTTTGACCTTGATTTAGTCAACGCCCAGATACGGGACGGTACATTTTTTAATCCAAAAGGCATAACTCGGTAGCAAAAATTTGTTGTTTCAGTAGTAAATTTTGTCTTCGGTATGTCGGCATTGTTCATAGGTATTTGATTATAGCCATAATATGCATCAAGAAATCTTAACATAGCTTGTCTAGAAGTTCCATTAACTAAACAAAGTATGCTTAGAAAAGGATAAGAATCCTTTAGGCATGCTTTATTCAAATTCGTGTATTTCGTACACATTCTCCATTTTCCATTTGATTTCTTTACTAGCACCACGTTTGCCAACCCCGTTCTATACTTTATATTTTCAATGAAACCTGCATGAAAAAAATATTTCATTTCTTTAAACGTCACCATTCTCTTCTCCTCCTACAACCTTCTTCTCTTCTGCACCGCAATTTTTGGTAACCGCCATATTGACAACTTATGTCTGATTACAGCCGGATGAATGCCCAACATGTCAATAGCACTCAAAGTAAACAAGTCTTTATTTTTTTGCAAGAATTTTATCAACACTCCCATCTCTTCTTTCAGAACTGAACTTCCTATATATGTATAATGATTTTCGTCATCCAATCTACACATTATTGTTTTTTCTTTCGGTTTCATCCTTTCTTCATTAAATTTGGGATGAAGATCTGTAATTGCTACCATCATTCCCCTGTCGATACTCCCCTTACATCTACTCAATGCTGGTACCACTTTAAGGCTTGCTAGATAACACTCTTTGGCTGGACATTGGTCCATATAAATTGTTGCTACTACTTTTTTGCTTGTTGGAAACTTCATTGCTAAGCGAGACACTGACACAATGGCCCCAATTTTGTTAAAGGATGGTATTCCCAATAAGACATTATAAGACGTTTTAGCTTCTACCACCAAAATCGAACATCAATAACCTGAGTCAAACTTCTGGTTCCAAATCTTGTCTTCAAATCAACGTATCCCCTCGTACTTACCCTTTCTCCTGAGAAACCAATTATGTGTTCATAGTGTGGTTGAATATCATCTTCTGATAACTTCAACTTCGAAAAGGTATCCCAATACAAAATATCAACAGATCTCCCCTGATCAACTAGCGTCTTCATCACCACAAAGTCTGCTACTTCAATTGTAATTACCATTGGATCACCTTGATTAGGATCAATATTTTGGAAATCCATATTAGTAAATGTTAATTGTGGAATACTTCTTTTCTAAATCGAATGGATTTTTCTAGATGACATTACATGCTATTGAACTCAAGCTTTGATGTCTCCAAATCCATGAAGATTGCTTGAAGACTAGGTTGCTGCTTATGGGCATGGGTTCTGGTTAGATTAGAATTTGTGAATCCACTCCTAGCTTAATCCAAAACTGAATCAATCAAAGTTATTTCAAAATAAAAGTGTTTTTCAAAGTAGTGAAAAACAACCTGTTGATTTATCATTTCAATCAGTTGTTTTACACTTGGTAGTTTTGGAAAGGATTTGAAAAAGCTGAAATTGACTGACCTCACAATCAAGGTCAATTCAATAGGTTGAATCGAGCTTTTAATGATTATTTTTTTAAAATCTTAACAAAATTGGCCAAGTCTGGTAATTTTGTTTTCCATGCTTCGAAACTGTTTTGGCCCCTGATTGAAAGTCTAAAACAACTATTTTTAGGCTATATAATTGGTGTTTACATCTCTGATATTAAGAGATATCAGATTATCGAAAAGATTAAATTTTTTTTGAAGATTGCAAGAATGTTTTAGGCTTTGCTTTGGTTAAGGGTGGAATAGGAATTGCTGTAATCCTTTTGTATCAGGTGTGATCTTTCCTATTCTTACTTGAATTTCAGTTCATATTTGTTAAACTTGTAAGGTACTAGTGTCTACAGTTAGAGGGTATTCTGACTTTTAATGTTTGTGTTTCAAAAAGTGAGTGCTTTTGAGGGATTCAAGATCACCTCTTTAGTGTTTGTGTTGTGTAATCCGTTGTTGATTACCTAGTGGAATACCCAGGGGTTTTTAGGGATTGAATACCTAGTTAAAATTCAATTTTAACTAAAATTGACATGCATGGAAGTGAGGAGTCCAAAATTGCTAGATTTGTAAGTGGATTGAGAAGGGAAATCCAAGATACGGTAAAAATTTATGAGTATTCATCATTAGAAAAATTGGTTCACCTTGGCATCAAGGTTGAATCCCAACTTTCAAAGGAAACTCATTTCAAAAACTCTCATAATGATGGCTACTACCAATCATCTTGGAAAAACAAAAACAAATCTTCTTCCAAAACTTTTTCTTCAAATGTTGAGAAAGATTCCGCTTACCATCCTAGACGTTCTAAACACTCCACTTCTACACCTAAGTCACCTACCAAAACCTCAAGTAAAAAGTGTTTATATGTTTAGGTTTTGGGCATATTGCATCCGATTGCCCTTCTAAGAGAAATATAATGGTTAAAGGGGGGGGGGGGGGTTGTCTTGAGTCATTGTTCCGGCCGGTTGACCGGGATCGTCTTTGCGTGTGGCTTGTCCTTGCGAGCTAGGGCACCTTCGTTTGCTCCGTCAAAGACACCTGAAAAGAGAAGTGAACAAAGGGCGCCTCGCGGCCGTTTGAACTCCGACGATCAAGTCAGCTTGCGAGAAACATAAAAAAACTGCACTGAATGACTAAAACTGCGTAACTCGAACTGTGTTGCCCTAATTGTCTTGTGCTTACTGTGAGTGAGCCGCGAAGACAACTAGGGTTTCCTCTGTGTATCTCTGTGTATTAGGTTAAAACTCGGTCCCTGTTCAAATGTCCCAAGGTCCCTTTTATACACCTATAATCTTTAAAGCGCGTTAAAGCGCATTGAAGGCGTTTAAAAACATTCCTTGGAACATTCGAATCTTAACTGAATTAACGCGTACCTTGGCAAACTTTCCCTTTAACTTTTAATGAGCACGTGGGTATTGCCACGTACCCTTTTGACTCGATCGTTTATTTTGTGCAGAGGGTCCTACAACGCCGCCACCCGACTTAGGGTTATTTCATCATGTGAGCCCTCTTTTCTGCGAAATGCTTCTGGCACGTGGGTTGACTTTCTGGGTGGCAACTCATGCGTAATCACTAGTCACTCGCCCGGGGTGTATCTACCTTTCTCTCGTACCAGGCACGTGGATCTCCCCTGGTCATGGCCCTCTCTTGGGTCGTATCTGCCCCAGGGTTTCCCAGCAGTGGCGTGGGTACTTCACGAGTCAGGATACTCCCTACTGGTGCTAGAACTTAGGGCCTTGAAGCCACCTTTCTCTTCTCCTTGTCACTATTCTGAACTGTCAAGGCCCGAAGCCTCCTTGCGATGTCTTAGCTTGGCGATGCTTTAACTTGGCGGTACCCTTGCTTGGCGATGCCTCTCTTGGGCGATGCCTATCTTGGGCGATGCCACTCTTGGGCGACGCCTCTCTTGGTCGACGCCTCACTTAGGCGATGCCTCAGCAAGGCGATGACTCGAGCGGTGAACCTATTGACTTTCTTCCATGGGTCCCTGGAGGGGTTCCACCATGTGTTGACTTTGACCTTTGGTCAACGCCCGGGGACGGGACGGTACAGTCATGATAACTCACAAAGGTCTAGGTCCCCTACCTCTTATAGATCCCCAAGTAAGGAACAAAGTGAAATTCCATGTAAATGAGACTTATTAGTAGTGAGGCACATGCTAGGCCAAGTTTTAAAGCCTGTTCATGAAAGTCAAAGGGAAAACATTTTCCACACTAGGTGCTTTATTAATGATAAGTTGTGTTCCTTAATTGTGGATGGGGGAAGTTGTGAAATGTGGCAAGCACATAGTGGAAGAAAAACTTGGATTACCTACCATCTCTCATGCAAAGCCCTATAGACTTTAATGGTTAAATGAAGAGGGAAAATAATAGTGAAACAGCAAGTCCTCATAGCCTTTTCTATTGGAAAGTATAAAGATAAGGTTTTATGTGATGTTGTGCCAATGGAAGAATATAGTATGTCACTTTGGCGTGCCGAGGCGTCTTGTTTCTGAGAACGGTACACAGTTCGCAAGCCAGCAATTGGGCAAGTTGTGTACAGAGGTCGGGATAAAGCAGGTGTTCGCATCGGTTGAGCACCCCCAGAAAAATTGGCAGGTGGAGTTTGCCAACAGAGTCCTGCTCAGAGGTATGAAGAGAAGGCTCAAGAAGCCTAAAGGGACCTGGCGGAAGAGGTTCCTAGAATAGTGTGGGCTTACCACACCACGCCCCAGTCCACCACTGGAGAGACACCTTTCAGCTTGGTGTACAGTCGGACGCGATGATCCCAGTAGAGATTCAGGAGAGCTCGCCATGCTTTCAAAGTTTCGTGGCCGAGGAGTCTAATGAAGAAAGAAGGGTGAACTTGGATCTGCTGGACGAGGTAAGAGAGGAGGCGAGGATCAAAACTGAAGCAGTAAAGAGAAGGGTGGAGCATAAGCACAGTTCTAACTTAAAGCCCCGACAGTTCCAAGTCGCTGACCTGGTAATGCGGAGGGCTCACCCATACCAGTTGGAGAACAAGCTGCCCCCCAAGGTGACCGAAGTCTTGGGAAATGGGGTGTACAGGCTTGAAACCTTGGAGGAAGGCCCCATTCCTCGTACTTGGAATGCAGCCAAACTCAAATTTTATTTCAGTTAAAAACTCTTGCATTGTACACAGTTTAAGGGGACACTCTTTTTCTCTTCTAAGGGTTTTTTTAACAAGGTCACCCTATAAAAATTACATTTCAAGTATTCTTGAGTTTTTTGTACAATGCAGGGGAGAACACCGCCCCTCTGGAGTTTAGACACCTCGAGGGGGAGTGGTAGCTTCTTTCAGGGCGCCTGCTCCTCGAACGTGGGCGCTAAGCGCGGATAGTACGGTTCAGTAAGACACGAACCCGTTTTTGATGTTTAGACACCTCGAGGAAAAGCGGCAGTGCCTATGGTACGCCTCTCCTCGAGTGTGGGCATCGAGTGTGACTAGCAAAATTCGAATGGTGATGAATTGGTCGCCTTGGTGTTTAGACACCTTGAGAGGGGGTGGTAGTTTTCCTTCGGGGCGCCTCCTCCCCAAGCGTGGGTACCAAGTGCACCTGTCGTCTTGGTGTTTAGACACCTCGTGAGGGTGGCAACTCCCTTTGGGACGCCTCCTCCTCGAGCCTGGGCACCAAGTGCACCAGTCGTCTAGGTGTTTAGACACCTCGAGGGGGAGTGGCAGCCTCCTTCGGGACGCCTCCTCCTCGAGCGTGGGCACCAAGTACGAAATAGTAGGCTTCGGCCAGTTAAGTCCTCCTTTCCCTCAGAGCGAAGATGAGGCCAGAGATGCATCTTGAGGGTAGACACCTCAAGACCGCAAAGTGCAAGTAAGTATCGAGCAAAGAAGTTCCTTGTCCAAAGCAAGAAGTGGAGGCAAGGGCAGTCGAAGGTTCACGCATGCTCACATCCATCACAAGCCGTTAAGCAGTTAAAGGAAGAGGGCGAGAAGGCGTGCTTTTAAAGTATCTCAAGGACGTCGTATGAGGTTAGCATCAGAGCGTTGTTAGTAAAAGCGGCAAGTTAAAGGCACAAGCAAAGATGTATAAAGCATGTAATTAAGGTGCAAATTGTATTAATGATATGATGTTCTTAAGGGTGCAGTTGTGAAGCCTAAGGTCTAAGTAGTTTCCTTCTGAGGACGCCTTGGCACAATCTGTCCATCAACATGTGGTTCACCGTAGCAAAAGGCG